>NC_137934.1:35624817-35634817 GCF_963969265.1 Rhamphochromis sp. 'chilingali'
GCCTGTGGGATCCCCAAGTACTTGTAACTGTCCTCTATGTCTGCAATGTTGCCTTCTGGTAGTTCAATCCCCTCAGTTCTGACTACCTTCCCTCTCTTTGTTACCATCCGACTACACTTCTCCAGTCCGAACGACATTCCAATGTCATTGCTGTATAGCCTGGTAGTGTGGATCAGTGAATCGATGTCTCGTTCACTCTTGGCATACAGCTTGATGTCATCCATGTACAGGAGGTGGCTGACAACTGCTCCGTTCTGTAGTCGGTATCCGTAGCCAGTCTTGTTAATGATCTCACTGAGGGGGTTCAGGCCTATGCAGAACAGCAGTGGGGACAGAGCATCTCCTTGGTAGATCCCGCACTTGATGGTGACTTGTGCTATGGGCTTGGAGTTGGCCTCTAGTGTTGTACGCCACATCCCCATTGAGTTCCTGATGAAGGCTCTTAGGGTCCCATTGATCTTGTACAATTCTAGGCATTCCAGTATCCAGCTGTGGGGCATTGAGTCATAGGCCTTCTTGTAATCAATCCAGGCAGTGCACAGGTTGGTCAGTCTGGTCTTGCAGTCTCGGCTGATTGTTCTGTCTACCAGTAGCTGGTGTTTTGCGCCTCTGGTATTCTTGCCAATTCCTTTCTGTGTCCCGCTCATGTATTGACCCATGTGCCTGTTCATCTTAGCCGATATGATGCCTGACAGGAGCTTCCATGTAGTACTGAGGCAGGTTATTGGTCGGTACATATATACACATATATATATATATATATATATATATATATAAACACACACACACACACACACACGACCGTCACATGAATGTGTATTTAACCTGTTGACAAAGCTCAAAGTTTGGATAGACAAAAGAAAAGCAGTGACCCACCTTGGCACAGATTTTCAGCGGAGACGACCGATTGCTGTTCGTCTTCTCCTTTCTTTTTTTTTTTGGGCTTTCCGAGCAGCTTGTAAGTGTTCAGGGTTTAGCCCCGTCTGTAAAGATCAACATAATCACAACAGAGCTGTTAACATCCAACTCAGCACGTCATTCTTCCTCACTCATTTACCTCTACCATTACCTCACGTCTTATTTTGGCATTTTCTCTGATAATTATTCATATTACATTACATAATACACTTGTTATTAATCTCATGTCTTTATCCTGTCTTCCTTCTCTCCCCCCAACCAATCACAGCAGATGGCCCCGCCCCTCCCTGAGCCTGGTTCTGCTGGAGGTTTCTTCCTGTTAAAAGGGAGTTTTTCCTTCCCGCTGTCGCCAAAGTGCTGCTCATAGGGGGTCATATGATTGTTGGGTTTTTCTCTGTATCTATTAATGTAGGGTCTACCTTACAATATAAAGCACCTTGCGGTGACTGTTGTTGTGACTTGGCGCTGTGTAAATAAAGCTGAATTGAATATGAAAAACAAAAATGAGAACTGAAACAATGTTTACAAAACAAACACATATCGACGTCTTTACTTTTGAACTTTAACACAATAAGCATGAAGCACATGATCAACTGCTTTCAGTAACATCTGTGCTTCACCTGATTTGTCACAAAACAAGTGTTAATCTTGCACAAAGATAACCTGAGTAAAAGCAAAATGCAGTTTTCAATGTGTGATTTCATTGTTTAACCAACACAAGCTATCTAAACCTGCACCTAGGTGAAAACGTAATTACCCAGAATTCATAGTTCCATCAACTGTCCAAGCTCTGAAGCAGTAAAGTAATGACCCTGTTACCCTTTGCAGCTGATCGTGGCACCGTGTTGCTTTTTGAGCTCTTGTAGCGTCTCTTTGTGTTATTGATGCGATCAGGCATGGCTGTGACTCGTAAACACTGAGCTCAATCCATGATCTTACAACGGGACTCTTTTCCCCTTTAAGGACTCAACATGCCTCCACAGTAGCAACAGAGACTGATCCCTAGGAATCAGGTGTTGCTGGTAAAGCTGGCACAGTTACTCCTTAGGTTAAGACTGGGAGAGGCTGGGAATATTTCCCACACGGTGCTTAGATACTGGATAAACCTTTAATTCACACAGTAAAGTTAAAATGTATTCTTTGCTCTTAGTTATTTGAACACACAGAAAAGCAGAAATGACAAACGTAGAAACGTTTTCACTGAACTGTTGAAGCTTCAGCTGTAACGTGAACAGGCTACAACTGCAAACCTTCATTTGTAGCCAAGACAGTGAAAACACAAGCAAACTGACTTCCTGCTCATCTCAAAGTAGAGCTGTGCTCGCATCTACCACCAGATGATTACACGCTCACGCTGCTCCTCTCAGACTGAGTCAGGTAAGACCCAGTGATAATAAGTGCTTCACATATTTCCCCCACAAAAGGGTTTCTGTTTGCTTCCACACACTCAAACACACTGCTACCTTCTCCTTGAGGCTGTTCACATACAGGTCACTGTTAGCAAAGTAGATTGAAGAGTTGGAGTGGAAGATCTTAATCCCCTCATATTCAGCCGCCTGAGAACACAAACAGCAGGCTTGGTCAGTGTGGATGTTTCACACGGAGCAGGTTTCTCTCCTCACACATTTACCTCTTCATACTCGTCGACGTCACAGTAGAGCCCCGTGTTAGCGACGTGACCCAGGATGGAAGTTTTAGGGCTGGAAGAGAAAGAAAACAGCTCAGAGCACAAATCAAACCTGCTCTTTGAAAACTCTCACAGCTGCCTTTAAGCTTCAGTTCAAGGAAAAACACATATCCGAATCATTACCTCTGTGTCCTGTATATGACTGTCAATATGGCAAATGTGACGGCCACCAGGAGGCCGTAGTCCAGTCCCAGCAGCACAGAAGCGATAAAGGCGATCACCCAGATGGCCTGAGAGGACAAAAAGGAAAGTAACATGAAACTAGCATGAAGAGGAAGCGTTTTGCAAGACCAAAGCAGTTTTAACATAAGCAAATGTCTTCAGACGACGTGCATTTATCTCCTGCACATTATAGTCACACTTCTGTCTGCAAGCTCAGCTTCTCCACCGTGTATTCACTCGGGTTCACATAAACACCTCTCAGAGTAACGGTGCACTTTAAGTCAGCTAAGCTTGGTTTTAAAGACTGACCAGTTCAATCTTGCTGGTCCTCCACAGACTGGGAATGTCTCTGAACTGCTTGAACATCCCTATGAGGTTGACCATGATGATGGCAGCCAGCGCAGTCTGAGAAACACAAGCAAACGAGAGCCAAAGAAGACATATAGGTGTGTGTGGTCTCACAGGTCACGCCCAAACGTCAGACGGGAACTCACCTGAGGGAGCGGCTCGAAGACAAAGCCGACGGCCACCACCACCACCAGCAGCGACGCCAGGAGCCCTGCAATCTAAAGCACACACATAAAAAAGCAATAACTCCATCAACACACCTCTCACTCTAACAACAGCTTTACAGCACCAATTTAGATAGTGTAATCACTCCTGCAGCTCGTGTGTGTCACCTGTGTTTTGCCTCCTGTGCTCTCCTGGACCAGACTCCTCGACATGGAGCAGGTGACGGCAAACGTTTGGAAGAAGGAGCTGATGAAGTTACACAGACCGAGTGCAATGAGCTCCTGAAAGTGGACACGTGGAGGAAAACCGTGAAAAAGAGAGGAAAGTCCTTCTGCAACAACATTTACACACGTCAGCTTTGGACAATTTCAGGAAAATGCGACCCGTATATTTTCCACAGTCGTGCTTTACTAAATGCGTGACCTGCATTTATGTGTCAGCTATGTGTCACTGGAGGACACGCTTTGCTCAGTCTTCAACGAATAGTACAGTCAGGCAACTATACAACGCTCCAAACAACTCAGTGTTCAATGAAATGAACACGTTCCAACAAACTGGAACAATGAACCTTTTTGTGAGCAGCATTTCCAATATCAGCGTGCAGGATAAAAATATAACTTTACAAGATTTGCAACAAACAGCTAGAGGACGTCCCATCATCCAGAAGATCCAAAGTGTCCTAACCAAACATTTAGTCACACACAGTGCCAGAGGCTCATCAGCAGCTCACCCCGTGGACACACTCACCTGGTTGCCATCCACACTGTAGCCATGTTTCAGGGCAAAGATCTTGGCCAGCGAGACGTCCATGGAGAATCCTACAATCGCTATAGCAAAAGAATCTGTGACCAAATTGGGCAGCAGCGAGATGTTTGGGGCAGCAGGAGGGCGAAGCCTGTAACCAATAAGACAACATCTGTATACCTCTGTCACATACGTGTAGAGAACACGAGCTTAAACCAAAAGACACTTAAACAAATCCATAGAGTGTGCGGCCTACCCTGTTGGTATGTTCCCAACCACATGGACCTTGTATTCCTTTGATAACGACAAACCATAGGAGATGCCCGTGGACACGATGACCACAATGATCTCTCCAGGAATGGGAATGGGCAGCTTCTTCTTGAAGCGCTCGTTGAGAATTTTGATCACGTAAAGGAAGATGATACACCCGAGCCCCAGAAGGAAAGTGGCAATATTGGTGCTGGTGATTCTGCTGAGCACTGCTTTGACACTCTGCAGTGACAGAAAGGTAAGTGTTAGCGATTCATTGACCATTATGGGAAGGAGAAAGACAGGGCCTCTCAAAACTCACATAAATAGCAGAGAGAAACCCAGAATAACGCTGCGTTTCCACCCCCAGCAAGTACTTCAGCTGGGAGATGACGACGTGCATGGATGCTGCTGTGGTGAAGCCTCGCACCAGGGGCTCGGTGAGGTAGATTGCTACAAAGCCAAACCTGAGAAGACCTAAAACAATCTAAAGGAATGCAGAAGAAGAGGGGGGTCAAAAACAATGTTTCATACAGAAACATTTAAAATCGAGTTGATACATCAACAGTGATTCAGACATGCTGCTGCTGCTGCTTTGGATAAACAGTGAGATTAGCCACGGCTGCTCTGCAGGCGGGAGGCTGACCTGGATGAGTTGTGACCATCACGGCCACCTGGACCCTGCTCTTATCACGAAGCTCCACGTTGATGGCATCAGATGCGTTGGATCCAGTAGCATTGATATTCATAAACATGCTGTCTGGTGCCTCCCTCACAGCGACGCCCCCAATCATCAGACTTATGACAGCAAAGGTACCTGCAGGTCATCGACACAAACGCAGCGCTATGATAGGCTGGGGTCAAAGCTGATGTCGAGTACAACGAGCGCTCAAACGCAGCACAGAAACTGCAGACTTGTGCTCGCACCGGCCTTTCCTCTCACCACCCTGTGACGGTAAAGGCCGTCCTGCCTCACACTTGAAAAGCAGCCCAATAATTTCCTCTCGTTCTCTGCCAGAGGGGACTGTCGTCATTCCCACAGCAACCTGATGTCAGGCCAGATTTTGGCCAGCGGTGATTTACAATCTTTGCAGATTAGCTTCTCAGCTTCAAAGGGTTGAGCAGGTCTAGTTTATTGGACCCATTTGTTGGACGGATTTAAACTGACAATCGAGACAAGTGTGACAGCGTTGGAGAAAAGAAAGCAGCCAGATTGGTGAGACAACTGAGGCTGGGTTTAATGAAACCTGCTTATGTCAGTCTTTACGTAGTTAGAGGCAGCGAGTTTTACAATCCCAGTTGTGGAAGATGTTAGAAAGTGAAGTTTTACAACATCTGTCAAGCTCAAATTTTAAAAACCTTCCACAGGACACACGTTCTGAGGGGTTATAATGTTACAGTTTTTGCTGTTTTGTTTTTACATTTACTAAACTTTCGAATTCACAAAAATGATGTGGGTACATGCTGATTATCACTTAGGCTACGTTCACACTGCAGGCGAAAGCGCATCAAATCCGACTTTTCTGACCCTGTGCGACTCATATCCGATCATGGTGTGACAGTGTGAACGGCACAAATCCGACCTGGGTCACTTTCATATGTGGTCCTGAATCCGATACATATCTGATGTTTCAGAAATCGACTGCTGTTTGATGGTCATGTCGCATTAAATCCGTCTTTTACGTCACTGACACAAGACAGACGCCAATTATCAGCACCGGAGAAGACATCGCGAACGTTTCCTGACCATCCCGTGAAACTGTTTGGAAGACAACGTTGGAGAAACGTGAACATTTTATTTCTGCAGATTCTGACAGAAATCTATCCTCTGAAGCACTGCTCCTCTAAAACAGCAATAAGGATCATTATTAGGTTATCTACATTATTATGTAAATAACAAAATAACTTAAAGCAAAAATTGGGAAACATGAAGTCCGAAGTCTTTATATTAAGGTCATCAGTCAAACATACTGTTGCTCTGGGTCTAAACAGAGCGCGTTGTGTGTGACGTCTTCTTTTGCGCGTTTGCTGTCACATTTTATTTGTAGTGTGAATGAGCAGACAAAAGAATCGGATTTGATCAAAAAATCTGAATTGAGCATCAAGACCTGCAGAGTGAACATAGCCTAAGAGACTAAAAACATTTAAACCTGCTTGGATTGAAACCAGAGCACAAGGTTACGCCTCTGTGGGCAGTATTTACTTTAAAGGTAGAGGTCAAAGGTGACATTTGGATGCAGATGTGAGCCCCAGCATCACTTCCTCAATGTTAATCAGAATTTTAAAAACATTTTAGGAACGTTTGAAGATCAGGTAATAACGTCATATTTACAGTCCCCATAAACACTCTCAGTGAGAAGGTAAGCAGCATGTATATAGCACTGTCTGTATAATATCAATACACATGTATGAATGACAGTTTAAGTTAGAAGGTTTTGTCAGTTTTTAACCAATAAAATCATTAGTGGAGCTTGAAGACCTCGGTGGATGTCAGTCAAATATGAATGGAGTCTTAACATGACGTCACTCCACACACACACACACACACACACACACACACACACACACACACACACACACACACACACACACACACGTCTATCATGTGATAACGGGGTTTTCTTATTTGCTTTCAGAACCTGCACCTGTAGGTAGAGTTATCCACCCTCACGTGCACACAGACAGAGAACCACGGTACAAACTACTGCAAACAGAAGAACAAACTGTAACCTACAAAGTAACACAGCTGTGACGAGATCATCTGCACTGTGGGAGCAGAAGCCTTCGTCTGGAAGGCAGAAACTGAATCTCACTATGCAAAGTGTGTGAGACATGAAGCACTGTGGTTTAGTCTGTGGGACCACGGAGCTCTTTCAGCTCTTTCCGTTCTTCACAGAGAAATATCCAAACCATCGCACATACGAAGAGGACCACGAAGGTTTAATAAAAGCACAGTTGGCTTTAACAAAATGAAACGTAATATTTTTATCGCACCTGTCCTTTTTCAGGAAAATCTCTCCTACACACAGTTGCACTAAACCAAACATCACTGCAGCACTTTGGTGCTGTTCATCAAGTGTGCACTGTCTGATGACAGGCTCATCTGTGTCTTATTCTGCCATAATGTGACGTGTTGTTTCCTCACCATGTGACAGTTTTACAGGAACACTTCCTGTTTGTGAGGTGCTTCATTGGGTCCAACTGTCAGAGGGACTCATAGGTCACAGCTGGCATTTGAGACTTGGACCCATTTCAAGGAAAGGAAGCTGTCACAGGGTGAGGTCGCTGAAATGCCTCCCGTGAAAGCTAAGCACACAGTTAGCACACATACAAACATTTCCTCCACACCTTTCATCTCATAATCTGAATCACTGTGTAACCCAGTACACCTCACAGTCACTACAGACACAGCTGTGTAGAAAGTGACTAGTTGCCTGCAAGACTTGGATGTGACACCATTAATGTGGATTAAGAAATCTATAAAAAGCTCAACCATGTAAAAATGACATCATCTTAACTACATTTGTCTTCTCTCAAAAAGCAAGCGAGAAAAGAAAACAGATCGGTGCGTCTGAACGTCACCATCTTGGTGTTTTGAAAGCAGACATGGGGAACAGAGGGGGAGCCAATGAGAGACAAATTCTGGACAATGTCAGGAGAGTCAGGCTGGAAACAAATCAGCTATAGTTTCCTATCCTCATAATAGGCAGCAAAGCATTACTGGAAATAGGGCTGGGCGATATATCGAGTTTTTAAAAAATATCGATATATTTTCATACGAGATATAAGATGTGACAATATCGTTTATATCGATATAGTCTATGTTACGTTATAATTATACTTGTGGAGCCGCAGGTTTGCCTCTCTTTCGTCCACTTTTGTCTCTACGCAACGTTACTCGGCCTCGCCTCTCCTGCACTGAACACAACTCCCCCATAGCTTCACCTGCAGGCAATGACAAGATGAAAGCGGAAAATCTCCGTTAGCGAGTTACCGTGCGTGGGGCTGGATGGCGTCAACGTGTTAGCGAGCTAACCGCGCTAACGACATGCAGCCCAGAGGGGCTGCACGGCCTAAAATCCTTTCCTTTTCTCAAAAATCGACAGTGCGCCTTATGTATGAATTCTGGTTGTGCCTACTGACCGCGAACCGATTTTATGTGGTACACAGCGCTCAGCAATCTGTCAAAAAATGTTTTAATATGACTTTGCTAAGCTACGGAGCTGCACCGCTTGATGGATTGTCGGAGAATTACGGCTACAGAGGAGGAGCCTCGCGGAGTGATACGTACTGTGTGTGTATAAGGATGGCACCTGTTCAGAGACGTGGTGCAGCTGTGAAATCTGTCTCTTTGTTATTATGCTCAGCGTCTATTAGTTTACATTTTGACTGCACAATTGTGAGCTTTTTGTTATGCACAAAAACAACATTGTTTTCTTTTATTTATGGACCATGATTATTTAATATATGCTGATAATTTATTTTTGAGTAATATCTACGCTGTATGTAAATAAAAGTGCCCGTGTGACATCTGGGACACAGTGTGACTAAGAACTCTCTTTTTGTTCTTAACTTATGGCTTAAAAAAAAAAAAAAAATCGAGATATACATCTTATATCGCCATCCAGCTAAAAAATATCGAGATATGAATTTTGGGTCATATCGCCCAGCCCTAACTGGAAATACTGTTAGACGTGAGGAAGCAGCCGTGGCCGAGCACACAGCTGCAGTGAACCAGAGGAGCTGGCTTCCATGGTTTCTTTATTCCAAACGAACATCAAGCTGGAAAATGAAGAAGCTAGCAATCAGTGACACATCCAGGAAGCAGCAGTTTCCTTCATATACAATCTCTATATGAATTCATATGCGTCTCTGTGTGATACAGAGGATACCGCAAAGGATTCTGGGAAGTAGCTAGCCGGTCGTCACGGCAAAGCTACGAGAGCGTCTCTCAGCATGGGCCCGAAAAAAGTTCTGTCAGCTGAGGAAGGAGACGATATTAAGAAGTCGCTGGAGTTTATGACAGAGGAGATTTCTACTGTCAAACTGCAGCAGAAAGCCATCCTGGACCTGGTCGAGGAAGTTAAGGCTCTCCGCATCCAGAACGCCGAGAAGGATCGGCGGCTGGCGTACCTGGAGAACAGAGTGGCGGATTTGGAGCAGTACACCCGGATGAACGATGTTATCATCACGGGGCTTCGCATCAAACCCCGGTCATACGCCCGGGCGGTCGCCACTGACAATGTAGGAGGGCCAGGAGAGGAAGATGTCAACTCCATGGAGCATCAAGTGGTTACCTTTCTACGGTCCAAAGGTGTGGAAGTGGATTATAACAACATTGAGGCTTGCCACCCTCTACCCCGAAAAAATGACAGTAACAAACCAGCCATCATTGTGAGATTTGCAAACAGAAAACAGAAAACAGCACTGTTAAAACAAGGAAGGAAACTGAAAGGATCCGATGTCTTCATGAACGAACATCTGATAAAAAGAAATGCGGACATTGCCAGGAAAGCACGTTACTTGAAGAAACAGGGAAAAATTCAAAATACATGGACCACCAACTGCAAAGTATTCATTAAACTCAATGGAACACCGGAACAAGCCAAAGTGTTGGTCATCAGAAATATGGAAGAGCTGGACAAATACTGAGGTCAACTTACTCTGGAGGTATGAATACACATGTGACGTGACACACAACACAACACATGGCACAGTCCAAAAGAA